>NC_056744.1:587168983-587201483 GCF_019279795.1 Protopterus annectens
ACTCACATGGTAGCAAACTGTTTTAGATTCAGTAAGCGTTCTACACAATGTGTAGAGCTGCACAGAGCTGGACAAATTAGGTAAACACCATGGCATCCAAATTACAGAATATGTAGCTGAATTGAACGCTACTCAAACAATCCAAGTTAGAGGAGCTATTCAACAAGCTATAAAGCAACCGTGTAGACTCAGTGCTGGTTTTCCCTGTGAATTCCAAAACCTATTGGAATACAGACACAGAAAGGAGACTACAAAGAAACAATGTTAGGGGCTGCTGTTGCTTTAATTCATGTGTATGTGCAACAGGCTGAAGTCTATGCTGCTGCTGCTAATAGACCAAGGCCAAGAAGTAGAATAGTTTCCGGACCCTGGTTAACATATCACCATCTATATGACATGGAAATTGTAGAGCACTACAGGGTGAATAGAGACACAGTACCAAAACTCTGCATCCTCTGTATTAATCAAATCCTGACCCATGGCAAATCGAGGGGAACCCATCCAAGTGGAGACAAAGTTATGTGTAGCACTTAGAATTTTAGCTACAGGTAACTTTCAAAGACCAACAGGGGGCATACTGGGGATGTCCCAGGCATTAGAATCCAGGATACTCCATCAATTTCTGAATGATACCCTCCAACATAATAGTGACTGTAGAACAGAACATGTGTTGTAACTTTAAGAAGCATTTCAAAGTAAGGGCACATGCATATAAATAGAGAGCATGTGCTGGCAGCAGTGCCATTTTGAGAGAACAGCCAGAGAGTTAACATGTATGAGTGCAGTAGTCAGTCTGTTTATATGTTTATTTAAGTTTAAGTTACTAAACCTCAATCCTGATGTGTTTGTATATAACAAAGATGCTTGAACCTGACCAACAACTGTTTATCTGTTTTATCCTGACTGGATTTGCGACATGGTGTCAGAACCAAGATGATGAGATGAGTGCATCTTATCAAGCCATGAGGTTCAGAGTTAACGGTGAAGGTACATTGAGCAGGTTGGGTAATAGAGTACTCAAATGGTTAAAAAAAGGCCAAAAACAAACTTCAGGTAACCAAAACTTGCATAAATGATTACAAAGTATTCCCAAAGCACAAAATGCTTTAATAATGAAAAGGGTAGCACAAAAAGCATTATTAATTAACTGAAGGCTTCATGCCCACTGAGTGGCGTGCAGCTACAGTTATCCCACTCCACAAGGGGGATCCACCTTGGATCCTTGGAACTACTGCCCCATCAGTCTGATAAGCCTGATCTGCAAGGCCATGGAATGTATTATAATGGAACTTATAAACAAAGACATTGGCAACCTTCAAACACTGGACCCCACCCAGTTTGGGTTTGTGAATGGCCGATCTTGTCTCCTGAACCTGATTGACTTCTTCAAATCAATCTCCAAAGCCGTGGATGAGGGTAAGGCGGTCCACACAGCCTATCTGCACCTCACCAAGGCCTTTGACACCATCCCCCACTCTGGAATCATAGATAAACTTATTAAGCTGGGCATTGATCCCTACATCACTCGATGGGTTGCCGACTGGCTTACTGACAGAACCCACACTGTAAAAGTAGCTGACTTCAAATCCAGCTCCAGTCAAGTGACAAGTGGAGTACCCCAGGGTTCAGTCCTGGGACCACTCTTGTTTGGCATCTATTTCTCTGAAGTACAGGCCAATACTAAGGGACTCTGGCTAACAAAGTTTGCAGATGACTAAACTGGGAGCCATTATTGAATTTCTAGATGATGTGGATACTCTACAAAAGGGCCATACAGAAACAGATGCTTAGTGCCAGAGCCATGGGCTCAAGATCAATGCCAAGAAATGTTTAGTTATCTCCTTTGGGAAAAAACATGCACCCGTGAATTACCACATAGGTGGCAGTACACTAAACACTAAAAGTGTGATAAGAGACTTAGGGACACAGGTGGACAGTGGTCTCACCTTCGATAACCACATTGCCACAACAGTCAGGAAATCCTTCTATGTGGCACACCTCATCACTAAGGGCTTTTCATCCAGAAAAAAGGAGGTCATTGTCACACTGTACTCATCCCTCATTAGACCCATTATAGAATACAATGCCCCATTTGGTATTTACCTCTCAAGACACCTGCAACAACTGGAAAGGCTGCAGAAATACCTCACTAAAAGAATCACAGGCCTAAAGCAGATGCCCTATGGTGACCGCCTTAAAAAACTCCAGCTATACTCTGTCACATATCATCTACTCAGAGGCAATCTCTGCTTAACATACAAGGCCATGTCAAACCCAGAGCTGTTGGACATGCCACACTTAAAGAATCTCAGTCTCTCAGAGCCACACGCTCCAGGTTTCTAAATCTTGTCATCACAAAAAACAAAACATGCTAGAGGGATAGGTTCCTGACCCAGAGACTCCCCAGACTCTGGAACAGACTGCCCATATATGTCAAGCAGAGTATCTCTTTGGCCCTCTTCAAAAGGAACCTTGACGATTGGATGGGAGAAAGGAAATTCATCCCAGGCATCACGTGAGTTGCCCTGCTAGACAGGGGTCCAGGAAGTAAATAGTGTGGAAAGAAATAGCCAGGGAATTGTTATGGCTAGGCTTGTATAGGCCCTAGGGCAGATAGCCTAGTATCAACCTATGAACCTATAAGACACAAAACACATTATTGATTAAACAAAATATTCAAAACCATGATATTTGATAAAATTATCACAAATACTTAGTGGATTATCAGAGTTACTTCTGATGTTTTCATAATGAACATGTTAAAAGTAAAATGAGCACAAAAAAAGTATAATGAGCATGATATGAGACCAAATGGGCATAACGAGTACAAGAAAAGGGCAAAATATGCATAACAAAGCAAGCCAACTGCATGTTTTTAGTAAACAACCGTGTTTTGACATGAGCTACAATTTTGCATTTTCCAAAGCTATACAAAGTATAACTAGAGTTGCCTGAAGTATTTTAGAGTGTGCAAAGTGTTTGCAGTTTGTGCTTTATTAAAGTTCAATTATTTCAAAGAGTTTACTGTGAGCAAAGTACAGTTATTTTGAAAAGTGCAGTCAGTATACAGTAATTTCAAAAAGTTTCTTGGGCTGTGTACATTTTATTTGCAAAGTGCAGTCATTTCAAAGTGTTTCTCACACTGTACAGAGTTATTTTGCAAAGTACAGTCATTTCAAAAAGTTTCTTGTGCTGTGTACAGTTCATTCACAAAGAGCAGTCATTTAGAAGCGTTTCTTACATAGATAAGGAGTGGCTTCACAAAGTATATTGGTTTCAAAGTGTTCATGTGCTACGGAAACTTATTCATAAAGTACAGTTATTTTGAAGAGTCTGTTGTGCTATTGGGCATAATTGCAAGTTCTGGCATAGATTTCTGGCATATATGTGAGTATGTTCATTACAGTTCATACATAATTCCAAGGGTCTTTATTACTGTGTGTTGATATGGCAGAGGAATTTCACAGACCCAGTCCACTTGTGTTTGATCATAATATTTCAGATACTTTAAGAGTATTTGAGCAGGAATATGATATTTTCATACAAGCAGCTTTTTCTGCAAAAAATGCATGTACAAGAGTATTTATTTTCCTTAATTTAGTGTGGTCAGAAGCCATTGAAAGAGAGAGTTCATTTGTGTATGCACCATCAGTATATGCAGAGAAGGGGAAACCTATCATATTCTTGAACAAGCTGGGAGGACCCTGAGTGCTCGAAATGTAAATTTAGAGAAATATGTAACCCCCAGACAAATGTTACATTGGAGAGGCACCTATTTTATACAAGAGACCAACAGCCAGGAGAAACCTTTGCAGCTTAAATTACTTACTTGAAAAACAGGGCTAAAATGTGCAATTTTGGTGATTTGAAAGATGAGTTGATAAAAGAAAGGTGTGTGTGTGGTATTAATGCTGTTGTGAGAAAGATTTTGCTTCATGACAGTGATTTAACATTGAGCAAAGCTATAGAGATTTGTCAAATACATGAGCTTACAGAAAGGCACACAAATATGCCTGCAAGTGATAAGAGCATGGTTTCATCAGCCTCAATAGCAAATGTACACAGAATGCAGCACATATCTATCAGAAACAAGCCTGAGCACATGGCAGCTGCAATCCCTGCAAGATTTGCAGAGAGTACCTTTAACTTTACAGCAAGTTCTAAGACTAGCTCAGTAAAATGGACATGCATAGTGCAGCACAAGGGTGAGTCAGCAAAAACTGTCATAAATGTGGTGCCAATCATGAGTCTAAAAGAGAAAAGTGCTTAGCATTTGGTCAGCAATGCCACAAGTGTAAAAACAGAACCACTTTCAAAAGTTTTGTAAATCTGGTAAGCCTCATTCATTTATTAAGAAAGCAAGTTGATTATATAGAAAGCTGCAACTCTACTTTCTATGTAGATGGTGTATTAGTGGTTGGTGAAAAGGTTAATGCAGTAGATTTGTTGGCAAAGAACAAAGTGTTTTGTACTATCCTGATCAATGGTAAACCCACAGAGCTCAAGTAGACACTGGTTCAAAGTGTAATGTTAGGCCAGCAGAAGCATTTGCTAGAGTAAGAGCTGGTGAACAACTTAATTTGGCCAATTGTGTGAAGCTAGTTGCTTATGGAGGTGAACAGATTCAAACCAAAGGCTCAGTAGTGTTTTCATGCTATTCAGCTGGGAGCAGTTAGAGTTTGCAATTTTATGTATTCAGAAGACCTGTGCAGTCATTATTAGGTCTCAGAGACAGTTTAAGAATGAAACTACTTTCTTTTACCAAAAATCGTCCATCATTTAAGCAGATGTCCTAATTCTAGTTTCACCGATGCTATTTACTCAGAGTATGCTGATGTTTTTGAAGCCAAGCTAGACAAATTTCCAGTTGTATACTCCACAAATTTAGACCCAGAGGTTAGTCCAATGGTCAGACCAATGAGAAAAGTTCTGATAGCTATGCAGGACAAAGTCAAGGTCCAGTTAGATAAAATGGTGCAACAAGGTGTATTTGTCCAGTCACAGAACCAACTGAATGGGTATCTGACATGGTAGTTACTCATAAGAAAAGCTCAGATGAACTCAGAATATGCACTGACACAAGAGACTTAAACAAAGCATTAAAGAAACCCCATCATCCTATGTGTACAGTGAGGAAGTTGCTACCTTAATGCCAAATGCCACTGCTTTTTCTGTCTTAGATGCAAAGAGTTAATTTTGGAAAGTAGCACTTGACAGCAAATCTCCACTACTGTCTACATTCAATACACCATTTAGTTGATACAAATACCTCAGAATGCCTTTTAGAATAAATTCTGCCCGTGAAGTCTTTCACCATGCAATGGAGCAATTTCTTTCAGGTTATCCATTTGCTATAATGGTAGATGATTTACTAGTTGGAGGTAATGGTGGAGCAGAGCATGACAGAAACCTCATAAAAGTTCTGCATAGAGAGTGTGAAGTGAATTTAAAGCTCAGTCCTCTGAAATGTAAATTCAGGCTACCAAAAGTTACTTATGTAGGTCATTTATTTACCAGTACAGGCTTAAGACCAGACCCTTCCAAACAAACAACCATTCTTGATATGCCAGCTCCAGACAATGTCAAAGCCTTACAGCTTTTCCTTGTTATGGATAACTATTTGAGCAAGTTTATACCAGCACTCAGTGAATTATCAGGGCCTTTAAGAGAGCTGACACACAAAAATGCTGATTAGTCATGGGTTGGAACAAAACAAAAGAGCATTTGATGACCTTAAACAGAAAATTGGCAGTCCACCTACGTTGAGATACTATGCTGTCCACAAACCAGTAATTCTTTCCTGTGATTGGCAGATGATGTGGCTGACCTACACCCACAAGGATAATGTCCCCCTCCCAGCAGATGTTTCATCACAGAAACTGCCTGTCCAATGTGTCATTCATCTGATCCATTGAATTGGCATTACAGTGGAGGCAGTCATGCATGTCAGTTTGTGCCTCACCTACAATGCTAAGCATTTCTCTGGAAGACCTATGAGAATGAGTCTGTGCCTCCATGATGGCCATAAACATACATTGAGTGTCACAGGAAGAGACACCTGGATCAGGTGGAGGACGGACAGTATGCCTCCTCTGAGCATCCCTAATAACCCTGTTGCATGGCACCTTACCTACACTTAAGCAATAGCCAGAGTCAACAGGCACTGAAGCTACTGTAACCAAACTTCCCTGATCAATTGCCTCACCCTCTGAGGGCTTACTGCATGGTTAGGTGTGGGCCTACTAACCGTGTCTGATGGAATTTCAGGGGATGGCTGTATGTCAACCTCAGTGTCAGATTCAACTTCTGCACCCCCACCCCCGAATGAGCCTCTGTTTGGCTACCATCATCAGCAGAGGCTGGTAGAATCCTAAACTTCCACTGTCAGGATCACCTGTGATAATATGAAATGCACAAATAAACAAATTAATACCTACACTACTACAGTCCAACATATGCTAACAAACTAACAGTGGTGCCACTATTACAGACATTACAGCAATATACACAACAGTCCTGACATCAACATTACACACTAAAATATTTCTTTGAACTGCTCATCAGTACTGACATAAAAACATTTTGCTTACCATGTGCAGATGATGGTATGCTACCTATGCCGGATAGTCCTGGAAGAAGTTAGGCAAACATAAGGACAGCATCATCACAATGAACAGTAACACAGGTGGTAAACGTTTTGCCCTCTATATGTCCATTAACTATACTTTCAACAAGAACTTGGATGACAAACTCAACCTAAGCCCCATGTGTAATCAATCAGAATGCATTGTTAACTGTAGCAATCTTCAACCACCCCAACCAATTTCTTGTTAATTATAACTAACATACTGATGTAAGTATTTTGCTATACAACAGAATTTAACAATTGAGATACAAAAGCCTACTTGGAGGCTCGTCATTTCCTGGAAGCTGTCTGGATCCCTGACAGTGGACAGGAACTTTTCATTTGCTGTTAGTTGTATCTCTGTACTGTAGCAGGCCCTGCCCTGGTACCCATCCAATCAAGGGACACTGCAGTTGCTCTCCTCCATTCAGATGAGATCATGTCAGTGGCCCTATGGGGCACCTGATCATACATCCTGCTGTAGCCACCTACTGCACTGACATATGCAATTATCTGTTGATAAATTTACATTATGCCTGCCACATCTTCATGTCCCCTCTCAAGCGTAAAGGCACCATGCCACCTAAACACTTCCACAATTACCTGATTTTCAGGGTCATTAAAGGATGGTTTTCAGAGATTGAGATGCCTGGGTGCCAGAGTCCTAGGTGTCCTAAAAGACAGCAGAAGGATAATACACACAAATATCACATAACTGCATAATAACTGTTCACAGATTAAAGAGAAAAGGTAACATTTCAGTATTACCCATTGGGGAAACTTAAAACAGTCTAGAGATTTGAAATATGAACAATAGGCTGGATGGGAAAAAACAAGGAGAGTAACAGTAGCAACATATCATTGTTTGTGCCATAACAGAAATGCAGCTTTGCTCTCTCACCACCAAAAGAACAAGCAAATGAAACATTTTGCTAGTCAACCATCTTTGAAATGCTGAAAGGGCTATCAAATGAAATGTTCCTGAAACATGTCTATTAATTTAACACATAACATTTCATGTTAAGGTATTGCCAATCATGTATACCTGTGAAATGCCTCTAAAAACATACCCATGCCATGAAGATACTTCTAACTAATGCATACAGATAAAAGTGTAGCATATGCTAATCAATATATATATATCTATATATATATATATATATATATATTATATATATATGTTATATATATATATATATATATATATATATATATATATATATATATATATATATATATATATATATATAAACATATTTTTCTTAATGACATTGCAGGTTATGCAGTATATAGGTGAAAAATTCAAGCTTACCTTTTCAAGATCAGAAATTTTCTGTGCAGATATATCCCAAAGTAATAGCTTTTTTTTTGTGTTCTCCATGAAAACAAGTTTCCTCACCTTCAGGTTCATTAGCTACATATTTTCCTTTTTATGTTGTAGATTCAGTCTGTCAGCACAGTGAAGATCCAACTTAGGTGTGAACTCATTAGAAATGCTGAATCCCAAAATGCTTGTTTCTGTTCAGCAAATGTAAACATAGTGTAGGTACTTCCTCAATGTTTATAGACTGTGACTGATTACTGGTATGGAGAAGGAAAACACAACAGCAATGCAGACTGCCTACATCTATTAGGTGTGTCAGGTTGGACTTACAAAGTGTTACACGGAACTTTGTTAAAGTTGGAAATGTAAGTAAGCAGCACACAGTTCATAGGTTCTGTTCTTTAACATCTAACCTCCCCTTCATTTTTTGGCAACTGTATGTTATATTATTTCCATTTAATATCCTCATACATTTTAAGGAGAATGATATAGAATGGCTTACAGACTGCATATCTAAGATTACTGGCCAGATAAGACAAGGATGAGCAATAAACACAGAGAGGTAAGACAGAGCTGCATATTTGCAAGCAATACCCATAAGACGTTGTGTGATCACATAGTGCACTACATCCAAAATTAATACATGGACATATAACTATTATATATTTTCATAGTACTGTAGATGATTTTGCAGTTGGTTGCATGCAGAATGATTTCAGTTCCCTGCAGCAAAGGTGTTTGAGTGGCAAAGTGGAATACGACACCCTTACTTTGTACCTATGTACAGATATTTCATGTGTACTAACATTTTGTAATGTCATAGATTGCTTTTCCTGAGTTTCCTTTTTTTTTTTTTTGGCCAGTGTTTACATGGTACTCATCTTAGTACAAACAAGGAAAATAGAGAAAAATGCATGTCAGGTTTGGCTCTGCTTATCTCATTTGCACAAAGTTTAGCAGTGCACAAATCCAGACTAGTGGCTCACTCAGGAAGCAGACAGAACATGTGCAGAACGCCTACAGACAGGGCAAAACAATACATTGCTGCAGTTTTTGCTTAACATTGTGCAACTTCATTTAGCAGCATTGTGTGGTGTTGACGGGCAGCTAGCAAGGTTCCCCAACACCTGCAGACAGGACTCAGTCAGGCAATAATTGAAGACAGAAACATTCGATTAATTCTATTGGGCACTGTGCAAACAGGCTAACCAATGTTGCAAAGTGGTTAACACAGGGAACTTAAGAATGAGTAGGAAATTATGGAAATATCATGCAATGTTCCACTTCCCATTATATTCACTCTCAATCATAACACGTTAGATAGTGGAGCTGATATGCCTTACATGTATGAGGGATAAGACACCCCTTATTGTGTTTTCAGATGTATGACTAATGGTATACTGTCTACTATATTTCTGTAAGTATATTAATGTTGTCTTGGCTTGCATGGCCTTCACAATTACATAAAACACATATACAACTGGATCTATATACTAGAACCTTGTCAGCTCACACACACACATACATGTATAATACCTTAAACTGGTATCTGTTGTGATGATATGGTATAGTGCCAGCATAGCTAGCTGGAGTTTTGTAAAGAATTACATCCTTTGAATATCAAACTGATTTGTACAAGACACTTGTGTTGCAAATGTATTGGATCTGTATGGCATTTGAAATAAAATTATCAAAAAGGCAGCCCAGTGGAAGAAACCTCACTTTATTGAGTGTTTTCATTGGTGGTAGACTATCAGCGATATTATTTTAGATAATGATGATATTTTGAATGACAATGATGAAAATGAGTATAATAGTGGTGAGCCTGTTCCTTTAGAGTTGCCCCTCCGGAGGTCAGAGCATCTACAGAATTGGAGACCCCAGAATTACAATGGGGGGAGGATGAACAACATGAACTATATAGACTCACACCTCAACAGGGGAGACCTCACCGAGGGAGGGGGAGAGGAGCAGTGAAGAGATGGTGATGGTTGAAATGACAAATGTGCATTACATTGTAACTAAGATTTTGGTGATGACAAGATTTATAATTTGAGTGATGTTAATATCACTGGTGAGTGGGCAAGTTTATTCCAAAAAGGTCTTAATTTTATACCTACTAGAAAACCTAAGATCGAGAATGTATTAATTGATTTGAAATTATATATCAGAAAAATGAACTTCAAATTTCATTTTGAACATGAACAGCAAGGTGATTTTATGAGGGGCTGTGGAAAACTTAGTATATTTAATCCACCCCTGCAACCTATGTTACAAATATTTGAGAATTTATGTATCAACCAAATAAGACAAATTTATCATAACAACAGGAGGGATTTGACATATAATTTAACTACTGAAGAAGCTAATTTACTTTATAACATTGTCAACAACAAGTCAATAAGAGTCATGAAGCCTGATAAGGGAGGGAGGCTTATTGTTATGGACCAGCAGGTTTATGTAGATAAAATCTTATTGTTTCTTTTCAGTGACACTTATGAAGAGGTATGCCTCAATGAATTAAACATTGCTTACAGGAACATAGATATTATATTGAATGACCTGTTGATTGATAATCAAATTACAGTTAGTGAATTTCATTTTCTAAGACAAGCTAGTCCTCATATTCCAACAATATTTGGAATACTGAAAATTCACAAATGTACAACAAATCCCCTCTTTAAGGCTTATTGTGGATGCCAAAGCATCCAAGACTTTTACATTGGCTAAGTTCATAGACTTCCATTTAAAATTTTGTTTAAACAACTATACCTACATTTCAAAATATTCTTGGGATTGTCTTAAAAAAATTCATAGTAAGTTTTACTCAAATTATTTAATCTTTGTCACAATCGATGTCCAAGATTTGTTTACAGTCATTCCCCATGAAGAAGTGACTATGAAGTTTTATGATTTCTATATACCAATACTTCTCATTGTCATTCTAGGACTTTCATGTTTAGGGCCCTCATGGAACTTATTCTCAAAAACAATTTTATTTTGTTTGAGAGCCAGTTATTCAGACAGCGGATAGGGGTTGCCATGGGGACAGCAAATGCCCCCTGTTTTGCAAACATAATCCTTGCTCTGTGGGAAGTCACTGTGGTTTTCAATTCTGATTTTTTTTAAATATGTTAAATTTTATGGCCGTTATTTGGATGATATTCTTATTTATTGGAAGGTACTCAGGAATTACTAGGTGAATTTTTTTCCTTCCTTAATTCTAGTACTAATTTACTTCAATTTACTATGGAGTTAAATTTGGATGCGATTCATTTTTTAGATATCTCAATACACAAAGACAGGGTTAATCATACGTTTGTGTCAAATTTGTATAGAAAGCCATCTTACTCAAATGCCCTGTTACACTTTGACAGTTGCCATCCTATTCACCAAAAAAGATCATTAGATAAGGGTCAAGGTGTTAGGTTGGCTAGGATGGTGAGTGACTGTACTGTCTTCTTGAATGAAGTAAAGATATTGAGGAGTATACTTATCAGGAGAGGGTACCCACAATAATTTATTGAGCCTATATTGAATGCAGTAATTAGAAAAAGACTAGAAGGACATTTTATTCCATTTTTAGGAGCCTCACACAATGAAATCAGACAGGTGAGGTAACTAGTCAGGAGAATTCAGAGGTTAAGTTATACAATGATGATTTAGTGTTGTTCTATAATTCTTTGTTTTATGATATTAAAGAGGTAATTTTTAACAATTGGTCTCTTTTTTAGAAGTAATATTGAGTATTTTAATAGGATAGGTGAAAAAACATTGATTGTCTACAAAAAGGATCTTAGTATTAAGAATTTATTAGAAAGAAATATGCCTAAAGAACAAAAAGGACAAATGAAAAAATGTGGACACTGTGCTCAGTGCCCATATATTATTGAAATCAATTTTGTGGACATTATGGGTTATGGCAAAGTATTTTTAAAACAGAGGCTTAATTGCCTGACTAAATATTCAGTGTATGTGGCCATTTGTCAACAATGTAGGCATTTCTTCATTAGTAAAACTATCAACAGTCTCAACAAACGTATTTATCAACATATGTATGATATAAGAAATACCACTCTAAACAATACTTTGTATAAACACATTATGGAATTCCCTAACCATCAGTTTAGGTTTAGTGGTACTGAACAAGTGAGTAACCATGGGGGGGGGGGGGTGATTGAATTGTTTCTTGAGATCAAGGAACTTGTATGGCAATTAAGGTGTGATACCACATGAATACCTGTGCTCAACACAGCATGCTGTCCATTTCAATCTTTTAAAATTAAAAGCAGACTTTCATATGTGAATTTTTGGGCTAACATTATATAATCTATTTTTTATCCTGGCATTTAGAATGTGTAAGTGTTTTTAAATAAAATTTGAAGTATATGCTTTGCTACAACATATTTTAATGTATTAGTATTTTTGGTTATTTTTGTAATACATGAATTGAAGTTTAATAATTTCTTAGTGATATTTAGGTAATTTCTGTGCTGTTGCCATAAGTTCAACAAACAGTTATAACAAAGGGTTAATTCTGGGTTTGGTTATTGTAGTGTTTAGCCTATTATTGATGTATTTTTAAATCATGTGATGCACGTTCAAGTATTTAAGGTGTGTTTTTTTATGGAGACTGTTTATTCTGAAGAAGTATGATGGTCTACCACTGACGAAAGCTCTCAATAAAGTGATGTTTCTTCCACTGGGCTGCCTTTTTTGCTCATTTTATTTAATTTCTTGGTCTTGGTCGTGTTTTTCAAGTTACGTGATTTGTACAGGTACTTATGTTGCAAATGTATTAGAATTATATGGCATTTGAATATCAAAATATATTTGCAAAGTTGCTAGTGTTGAAAAATGTACCAACAGTGGGGCCTGCTGGACAGAGAAGGAATATACATGTGAGACTGTATGTATATATGTTAGCAATGGACCCTGGAAACATACTGGTTAACCATCTAGCTTACTTTAAGAAAAATAAGGGAAATGTAAATGAGCTGTTAAACCATTAAAATAGAATTCCACAATGATGAATAGGACAGGGGATGGTAGGCCTGGAAAAAGACATTGTTTATTAGCTTTAGTAAGAAGAGGGGAAGTACTGTAATTGTTTCATGGTTCCAGGGCACTACCATAAATTTTTAGATGTGTATTGTACTCATCTATACTAAATTCCTGTCTCAGATTCAAAGGGCGATACTGTGAGAACCTAGAGCCAGGTGACCAGATTAGGTAATTCTGCCAGCCATCCTGGAAATTATGTTTTAGATATTATAAGGAGTAATCTCTGAGCATTGACTATTCTGTCTTTGGCCTGGCAACAAGAAGGACCATTCACCACATCATCTGCCTTGTTCTATTAAGTAACTAGGGAATAGTAATTCTCTTAGATTCAGTCAGGAAAATATAGTGAAGCTTAGTTTAGATATTGTTCTTTATTTGTCTGAGCCTGTCCATCAATGTTATTTTCAATATTTCCTGTGATTTTAACTCTGTGGTTCACTGTAAATATATGTTCAGTATTTTCATGTTCTTTTATTATTTATTATTAAATATGTTTAAAACTTTTATTGTGAATGGCCCTTTTAGAAATTATTTAACCTTTGAGAGTTTTTTTATGCATTTGGTGACAATGTGTGGGACAGTTCTGAGGGTCTAGTTGTCTTGGTTAACTAGAGCCATTTATATTAGATACTACACAGTATAATTGCACACCCTTTGTTAAGGGCCTTAGTGTAGCTGATTGTGGAGTGTCTGATGGCAGTGCTAACTACCTTATACCCTGGACAGAAAGGGGCACAGCGCGTAAATCTGTGCCAGCCATTCTAAGGCGAGTGTGTGTGTGTGTGTGTGTGTGTGTGTGTGTGTGTGTGTGTGTGTGTGTGTGTGTGTGTGTGTGTGTGTGTGTGTGTGTGAGTGAGTGTGTGTGTGTGTGTGTGTGTGTGTGTGTGTGTGTGTGTGTGTGTGTGTGTGTGTGTGTGTGTGTGTGTATGTGTGTATGTGTGTTTGTATGTGTAAAAAATCAAATCTCACAGAGTGTGTGTGTGTGTCAGCTACTTGGGGCATGGACCCAAAGCAATGGGTTCACAGAGAGGGTGCTGGAGGACTTGGCATGTTCACTCGGCTGAGGACCTAACCCTACAGCTGTACCAGTGAGGAGTCTTACTAGGAACCTGGAGGGAGACAGATGTAGAAAAATCCCGACCTTGGGCTGAGTGTGTTTCCTGTGTGCACTTAAGGGAAATTGTGCTTGTTGCAGAGAGGTCTGCATCTGGAAATACTGAGTGTATCTATTTGTAGTACAAATGAATATCCATCTCCAGTGTCAGTGGTGAGGATTGAGGCTCCTTGATTACTGGCCCAGAGAGGGGTCATTACATATTGTTGAGCAGTGCTGTGAATATTGAATTTCTGTAGCCAGTAAGCAGTGGTCACTAAATAAGGTGTTTGTACTCTCAAGCAGCCACAAAGTAGACATTCAGAGTTTCATATCCCAATAGTTTTATTTATTTACTTTTTGTTGGCTTAGTTAGTCAGGGAGACCAGGCAAGGATGTCAGCTGAGGATTATGGTAAGCTGACTAAGAGCCAGATGGCAGAGAAGTATCACGCTAAAGGACTGATGCATGCCAAACTGACTAAAGGGGAAATGATTGCAACCTTAATCACAGTTGCAGCACAGACCAGCAACCAAAAAGACAACCAGTCTGGTATTGAGGATGTGCAGCTCTCAGAAACAGGACAGTTCAACTTTTCTTCAGAGGACTTAAAAACCCATCTGGAGTTAAAGAAATTTGAACTGGATGCCAAACTTTTGGAATTAGAATCATCAGAGAGAATGAGGAGTTTGGAGGCTAAATAAAATGAGAGACTGTGGCAGGGAAAACAGATTGAATTAGAGTCAGCAGAAAGAATGCAACATTTGGAGGCCGAAGAAAATGAGAAACACAGGCAACATGAAATGGAAATACTGGCCTTTTATCAGGGTCATGCAAGTAATGAGGAAGGGAGTAACCGAACCCGAGAAGCAACAAATGTCAGTAAATTTCTTCCTCAATTTACAGAGGGTGATCATTTTGATAGTTTTATTCATACACTTGAAAGAGTATGTAAACATTAAAATGTTGACCAAGGGTTCTAGATATGGTTCCTGATCCCCTCACTGCATGGTTAAGCTGTAGCTTCTTCTTCTTTCAGCTTTTCCCAGTTAGGGGTTGCCACAGTGGATCATCTGTCAGCTCATGATTGGCAGTGGAGTTTTATGGTGTCAAGTTGCCAGCTAGGCACCTTACCTTCCACAGAAGGCACACACACTCACACCTAGGCTAATTTAGAGTGTCCAATCCACCTACTGCATGTCTTTGGGATGTGGGAGGAAACCAGAGCACCCCGAGGAAACCCACACAACAATATTGAGGACATGCAGACTCCACACAGAAGGCATCCCAGCCGAGAATCAAACCAGAGATCCTCTTGCTGTGAGGTGGCAACACTAACCGCTGCACCACAACGGCCACCATGGTTAAGCTGTAACTGCTGTTTCTAAATTGTCTGATATTGATTGCTTAATCTATGATACATTTAAAAATGTTTATTGGAATGTTTAAGTTAATGTCTGAAGCTTACAAGAAAAAATTTTGTGAGCATAGATGCAAGACAGATGAAAGTGCGCCCAATTATGTTGCTGAGTTAAGAACTTATTTTCATAGGTGGGAAAGTGGAGGTCAGGTCACCACTTTTGAAAGGCAGGCCAATCTTTCAATGAGGGAACAAACCCTTAGCACTTTGCCTGAGGATATGTGAATCTGGTTGGCAGACAGAGAATGCAACTCTGCAAATGAACTGGGGAAAATGGGGGATATCTACTTAGCAAGCAGGGCAGCACTGCACAGGAAAGGGAGAAATAGTGCTGCACCTGGATATATGGGAACCCATGGTGGGCAGCCTAGACTGCCTCAAAAGAGTCTGCCAGTAACAGGGAAAGCCACTAGTTTAGGTAAATGGCCAGGATCAAAGGTTAAATATTTTAAATGTAACCGCTGGGGCCATGTAGAGAGATGTCCATGGAGGCAAGGTGGGGAACAAAATTTGTGGAAACCAACAAGTAGGAATAACAGAATGCAAGTGGTAAGTTGTCTGGAGACAACAGGAGTACCAGACTACCACCAGAGTTTGTATTCTATCATGTTGGATGGAAAACAGGCTAATGCCAAGACAGATACAGCATCTGATATAACCATTGTGAAGCCTGCAGTGTTTAAAGAGGAACAGTACTTGCTTGGACAATCCACTTCAGTCAGACCTTTAGGAAGGATAACATTCCAAATGCCTTTGGCCAGGGTTCACCTTGACTGGGAGGATGGAAAAAGGAGCAAGCAAGTAGAATGTTTGAGGATATCCCTGCAGATGTCTTGATATGGAATGATTTTGATAATGCAGTACCTTGTGTGCATGCAGTGGTATATAGTCAGGCTTGGAGACAGGCATGTGGGTCTGATAGCCTGGGGGAGTCCCAGACAGACTACACCCCTAAAGCCAGGACTGGTGATGTGGTTAATTTAGGGAGGGGAGCTAACCTGTAGCAGCAAGCCTGGAAATGAGCCCCAGCTGCTGGTAGGTACTGATGCTCCCCTAGGCAGAGTGACTGCAAGGGCAAATGTGAGTGGTAGTACCCTGGCTGACAATGAGGCACCACTGTCAGAGGATACCAGACTTCCTGTGGAAGGGGAGCTAGGAAGAGTCATAAAAGTAGAGATGAGTCTGTCCATCAATGTTATTTTCAATATTTCCTGTGATTTGAACTCTGTGGTTTACTGTAAATATATATATATTTTTTCATGTTATTTTATTATTTATTATTAAAATACTTACAACGTTTATTGTGACTTGCACTTTTAGAAAGCATTTAAACTTTGAGAGTGCTTATATTTATTTGTTGACACTGTGTGGGCCACTTCTGAGGGCCTAACTGTCTTGGTAACTACTACTATTTGTATTGCTATTAATATTACACAGTATAATTGGACACCCTTTCTTAAGGGCATTAGAGTAGCTGATTGTGGAGTGTCTGGTGGCAGTGATAGCTACCTTATACTTTGGTTAGAAGGGGGTACAGCAGGTAAATCTGTGCCAGCCTTTCCCAGGTGCATATATAAAAAATCAAATCTCACAGAGTGTGAGGTGCATATATAAAAAATCAAATTTCACAGAGTGTGTGTGTGTGTGTGTGTGTGTGTGTGTGTGTGTGTGTGTGTGTGTGTGTGTGTGTGTGTGTGTGTGTGTGTGTGTGTGTGTGTGTGTGTGTGTGTGTGTGTGTGTGTGTGTGTGTGTGTGTGTCTGTGTGTGTGTGTGTGTCAGCTACTTCGGTCAGGGACACAAAGCACTGGATTCACAAAGAGGGTGCTGGAGCATTTAGTTTGGACACTCGGCTGTGGACCTAACCTTACAGCTGTACCAGTGGGGAGTCTAATTGGAGACCAGCAGGGAGACAGATATAGTGTAATCTAGACCCAGGGCTGAGTATGTTCCCTGTGTACTCTTAAGGGAAAGTGTGCTTGATGTGGTGAGGTCTGCATCTGGAAATGCTGAATGTATCCATTTGTATTTCAAGTGAACGTCCCACTCCAGTGTCAATAGTGAGCAGTGAGGCTCCTTGATACTGGCCGATAGAGGGGTCATCACACCTGTATCTATGAATGATTCCTGACTATGTCTGAGCAGCAGTTCTTCTGTAGCAAGGATGGAAAATCAGTGCTGTCAAAGAAAATGTTTTGTCCCTTATGCCTAGGTTTGAATCCCACACTTTAAAAATCAATTTTACCAACGTACAAAGCCAAAAACAAATGCATCAGGAAATGACATGTATGTCCCCAGTGCATGTCTGCAAACTTAACTCACCTAACAGTTACATTCCCATTTCCAATATATATTTCTAAGCTACATCACTGACCACCTCTTAAACTAAGGTCAAGTGTAAGATTAACTTTCCCATTTCAAGTATTTATTTCTTCCCTGCATGGCAATGCTGCACACCTCTTAACATTATGCAGAAGTGGTTGGCACTGCTGCTTGGATTTGCATAATACCAGTAAAAGCAATAAATGCTATTTGTGGGAAAGCATCAGTTGCCATTGCTCTAGTTCGGATATTAGACATGCCTATCATTAGAAGTTTAGCTGACCAATTTAGGGTGCAGAGGTGGGGTTTCCAGGAGTCCAGGATATTTATTGGAGTATTGGTAAATTACCACAGCCAAAGGCTTGTGCAGGGGGACAAATCTGGCACCCAGTACAAGTCTGTAGCATGAACTCGTTTGGCTCAAACTGTATCCAATGCTACTGGAATCCCACTCACTGTAGAGCAGTGTAGGCATCATTTTAATAACCTATGTAGGTGTAAAAGGGATACTCTCAACCATTGGTTAAATGAATTTTAAACTGTGGACATCCCACAGCTGTATAAGTATGATCATAAGAGAGTGCTTCTAATATTCAGAAAGTTAATGATAGTCAATACTGGTATGCATAATGTTCTTCTTTTCTGTTCTATCCCCAGCTAATACAGGGCATGAGTTCAATATTCAGGCTCATGTTGCTCAAATGGAGAGACTGAGGGAAGCAAGTGTTATGCATGCAGCACAAAGGAAGTGTTATTGTAGCTTTAAAAGTTAAAGATAGATTTGGGTTTTTTTATACAGTTGAAGCAAATTGGCCATGCATATCCTAATTGTAAAAGCAAGTATGCATGCATTATTCTGTAGCATAAACCAACTTTAGGAGTCAAATACTAGACTGTAGTCAGAGTTTGTGGGTTCAAATACCATGAATGACAACTATACAATACTGCATTTCTTTAATAATGTTTACATTAAATTAAATTCTATAAGTGGCACAAATGCCCTGCTAACTGTAATCTGTATAACTGAAACACGCATATATGCAATATTTGCACATTTCAAGGATTACTGTCAGCAACCTATTGTTATAATGTGTATTTGTTAGGATGTATACTTAAATGTCATACTTCAGATAAAATAGTTGTATAATTGTGTCAATGCATTGTATGTCACATATGATGGTACTAATTTCATCTCTTTTTTTCTCACACTAACCCTTATCTCTCTTATTTATTTTCTATTATGTGTTGTCAAAATGTTGCCAAGTCATCCATCTGTAACACATTACTAAATGTTCCATAGCATAGTGATGTACGTTAGTCCCAATGGATCAGTCTTCCCCCATTCCAGCAGCTTCAGGGCTCCAGCACTGATGTCCAGCATGTTTTGGACCGAAGCTGGCAGCACTGCCTCTGCAGCACCTGCACAACCTATACCCTCAGGTAGTACTGCTCTGGCAGCTGGTGTAGTGATACACTCCAGAAGGAGTGACGGAGGTGGGGATTTCATCACCCACCAGCAGATGGCAGGTTGTTGCGTAGGTTATGCACTGCACCATAGGTGTAGGCCTATGCTGGATGGAAAAGCTGCTCTCCCTCATGGTCCATAGGAGGAGAAGACATCAAGCACTCCAGCCACCAGTGGAGTAAGGGGACAGTGATGACAGTCCAGTCGGTGAGGATTCAATTCTCACTGTCTCCAAGTTTGAAGGCATGAGCCTGGATTGTCCCCTCCCTCATCCAAATCATGTTGTCCTCCAACCTTTCATGTCCTTTATAGTCCCTGTCTCTTGTCTTGCTTGTCTTGTTTGCATTTGCTTCCTCACCTACCCAACTTACCAGACACACACATACCTATGTCCCTTACCCAGCATTGCTCTCTTACTGAATGAAAAAAAAAATTTGGGGCAACTCTCCCACAAAAAATAATGTCCCATACATAGCTCTCCATTTCACACACGTTTTCTTGACACACTTGATTCAGTCCAATTGGCTGTACAGCATGCTTACTTTGTTGTCACCTGTCTCTCTGGAGGTGACAGTCCAATTCAGCTACTATTCTGCATACATTATCAGTTTTTATTGTTGAAGAAATTGATAGCTATGGTTCTTTCCTACCTCCCTACTGAACATTTCTGCATCACTTTCCCTTTATTTTTTCCCCTGCTTGTCTCCATTTCACCAGTTTCCTACCTACCCCATTTTAACACCTATAGTCTGGTCGAAAAATACAATCACAGACAACACACATACATAGCTGAAAAAGCAATGGATCCCTTCATTTTTGGCCTTTATGTTTGAGCAGAGTTTGGCCAACGCCAAGCAATGGTGCACAGTTCTACAATACTGCAGTTACCTCTGACCAATGCCGCTTAATCCTGCTGCAGTATTCCAGCATACAGCAACATATATAAAGAACTGATGTCATTGCATTATCACTGTTTATTTAAAAGTATTATATACACCTAGATTTGAACCCAGTATCACCTTGGTTAAACAGAAATGTATCAGTGCATTCACATCTGCTGCCACAAAGACAGCTAAGCAGCAGGTGTGTTTCATACTCAATAATAACTGTCAGACTCTTAGCAATATAGCTCACATTGAGATTCAGCATGTACTACTGCTGTTTATTGTCTATTTAGTCTTTATGCCATGAAACTACATGTAGAAGCATAACAAGCTGAACAATATGTCACATATTTAAAATGAAACCACGTGTTGCCTCACCCATGTACTGCAACCCTCCTGTCTCCTGCACTTTTTCACAAATATATCAACAACACTACATAAATTAATATCAAATGTTGTCTGATATGGAATGCATATCAATCTGCTAACATGCAGAACTACAACTATCTTTGCAGTTCAACATGCCTATACATCCATCAACTAACCGTGGGAACTATTGACCCATAAGCCTAAACAGCCTTATCTATGGGAACATTCATCATGGATCTTATATACTGGGATATAGGTGACCTTTATAATTCTTACCCCGACCCATATTGGTTTTGACAAGAGTAGATCTTGCTTATTAAGCCTAGTGTTCTTTTTTAATAATGTTCTCAAAGCTTTGGATGATGGAAAACCGGACATATCACCTATCTTGATTTAGCCAAGCCGGTTGACATGTCCCCCATTCAGGTATCATAAAGAAGCTCTCTCATCTGGGTATTAACTCATACATTACTAGGTGCAGAAAGCACACTGTCAAGGTTGGGGAGTCCACCTCCACCAGTAGACCAGTTACCAGTGGAGTACCTCAAGGATCTGTACTGGTGCCTCTATTTTTTGGAATCTATTTCTCTGAAGTCCAGTTGAAGGTTAGTGGCCTGTGTCTTACCAAGTTTGCAGAGGCTGTTCAACTGGGTGTAATCATACAGTCTCCCAACAATGTTAACATATTACAGAAAGGACTGGTACAGACAAATGTTTGGTGCCAAACTTACAGACTGAAATTTAATGCAGGAAAATGCCTCATTGCTCCCTTTGACCAAAAATGTAGCCCTGGTAATTATGTTATACATAGCACCCCTCTAAGCTCAAACTCAGTGGTGTGAGACTTGGGAACACACTTTGATAGCAATCTAAAGTTTAAACACTATGTTTTCCTAGTGGTAAGACATGCATTCTACATTGCCCACCTTATAGCTAAGGGTTTCACATCCAAGACAGACCAGGGAGGTCATAGTTCCTCTGTGCTTGACCCTTATCACTCTACTAATTTTGTACAATGCTCTCTTCTCTATGCACCTCAACAGACACCTGCAGCAACTGGAGAGACTACAGAGGCTTTTGACCAAGAGAATCCAGTGCCCCCAAAACATGGGATACATGGAAAGACTGAAAGCTTTGTCACTGTACTCAGTATCATACAGGCTGTATAGAGGCAATATGGTCCTTACATACAGAGCAGTTTGGGACCCTGCCCTAATGTAAATGCTGGACATCCACAAATCAAATTAGACTAAATTAACTTGATCCAGGGATGTCAACCTAGACTGTGACATAAACAGATCATGCTGGAGAGACAGGTACATCTCCCAGTGATTGTCATTCTATTAGACTCCCACTGCATGTGAAGCAGTGATCCTCAATTATGCTATTCAAGCAAAAATTGACAACTGAATGGGTGATTATAAATTCACCCCAGGGGTGACACCTATGTCCTTCATGGACAGGGCCAGTCAGTGCTGATCATTAAATCAGTCTGCTAACAATGAACATCTAACTATGCTCAATAAGGCTACATTGGTTTTACATTGTTAGGCTTGTAAAGGCCCAAGGACCATTACCCTAGTAAATTCCTAGGAATCTAAGAAACTATGAACTTATGCCAGCTTCCCATTAATTTCTCTCCTACATCCAGTGCTGATGTCAGGCACTATAAGTTGTTCTGCAACCTTGTAAAAATCTGACTTAGGCTGTGGCACTTGTGTAAATTACTGAGTTCTGTAGTGTGTGTACTTACATAAGTAGGGATTCTGTTCTCATTGCAGTCAACTGGATGGCACAGGGGGGCAATGGTAGCATTGTTGCCTCACAACAAGAGGCTCTACAGTTGGATTCTCAGCCATTGTGCCTTCTATGAGGAGTCTGCATGTCCTCTCTGCATTCATATTGGTTTTCTCCAGGTACTCCGGTTTCCTCCCATGTTACAAAGACATGAATCTGAAGAATTTCTCCCTGGGCCTCCACTGAAAATTAGCTTTGTTCAAAGTCAGACTTTCCTGATAAACAAATGTCAAATAAATAATTAAAAAACTGTGTCTGCGTGTGTGTGTGTGTTTGTGTGTGTGTGTGTGTGTGTGTGTGTGTGTGTGTGTGTGTGTGTGTGTGTGTGTGTGTGTGTGTGTGTGTAGCCAGAAGAGCAGAGATGTGTAACCGACAGTTACTGCTCCAATCCCATGGATTGACAGTATTTTGATATTTGCACATGCTTGTGCATCCATTTCATGCAGGCCTCCCGACATTTTCTCTTCTACATCCAGTGCTGATGTCATCCACTATAAGTTGGCCTGCAGCCTGATAAAAGTCAGACTTGTGCCATGGAGCTTGTATATATTACTGAGTTCTGTAGTCTGTGTAATTATATACTTAGGGGTTCTATTCTCACTGCAGTCAACAATCCCCAGTTGGGAGAGTTTCTCAATGATATTGGCATGGTGGACTGTGTTCAAACCCTAGGCCAGATCAAAAAAGCCAGTATGTGCTGCCTTACATCCATACAGGCTCATCACACAGAATCAATGGGCTATGACAACATCACTGTCAGATGTGACCACAAACAGCTCTATATCCAAATGGATAGACCACTGTATCACATACATGGCATCTAAATATGTTGAAATGTGTGAAGTGACCTATAGCTCAGGTTCACTGATCAGGTCCACACATCAGGGCTATCTGCTTGACCCTTTCCTGTCCATTATTTAAGATACAGACATCACAGATGACATACACAGCCTGTGTCCAAACAGTTGTCTGATGCACCACACATTGTGGTCAATCATTGACTCAAGCTGTGATATTAGGATAATACAGACAGCATCAACCCACATCAAAGATTGCTGCCACAGACATGACAACACCTCCAATGACACAAGAATATGGGGGAGTTTGTTATGTCAGGGAAAACAAACACACAACCCAATATAATGTAGACATCGTACCCTATAATCAGATGAATAGGTATGCGACCTTTGTCCTGGGGTATATGGTAAGTGGAACATCCATCAGCATTTAGTCACAGTGTTGACTACTTCCATGTATGCCACACAACTACTGAATATGTTACACCAGATGCATATATGCAACTTTTTCCGGTGATGCACACAGTACATACATAGCTGTTTGACAACATTACTGGCATGGGTAACATTCTCGACAGTGAGGATTGTGCCATATATGTCAGCCATACACACTAGTTAACTAGCATGTATTGATCATAATATCACCTATAGGTATAGCAGTGTCCCTTCTAACACCTCCAACAGATGTTACCGTGCACAGACAGTGTGCATGATTACCTTCATAGAGTGCAGATGTGTCATAATAGTTGTACTACTGCGTTTGTGCAGAATCATCTCTGATCAATCTAAATCACATATGTTATGTCAGAGGCATGGGATTACTGGTGGTATTATTCTGATATTGTCCATGATTGTGCTTGCTTCTTTTAATGTTGTCCATGAGCCTTTACCTGTGACCCACTTGCTGGAGACCTCTGCTAAGATTATATCTGTATTCAGGCAAATCAGTTTGCACAGATTCACAGTATGCGCCCTAACCCAATTGTATATCACATCCCTGATAGCCGTTCTTTGCATTACTCATGTAAAACATTTCCCATTATGTCAACTTGTGTAACAGTCACATAATACACAATTTCACTGTGCAGTCTGTACTGTACTATATTGATATGTAATTGATGTTGCTGCTACAACTGCCTACCATTGACATGCCCTCATCTGCTGTACATTAGGTTGTTTCACTTGTCCTCTTTCCCTATTTATTTCTACAGTTCATCCGTGTGTTGTTATTCAATACACACACACTTCTCCTGTGTTTATTTTACATGGCAGTCCATATACCCTTACAGATCATTTATACAACTTTTTACAGAATGCCAGGAATGGGATTTCACAATACTCTGCACTGTATACACTGTCCTGTGCTTTGTTTGGACTATATACATAACTATCATAACTCTCAAATGTCCAGATTTTCATACAATTTCCAGATTTTTGCCTTGTATATCTTTTGGTGTGTTTCTTATAAAAACCTATGCTTTTCTGCCATATCACTGGGATGATCTCAGGACTGACGTCATGTAATACTTACATACATTTGAGATTCAGACTTGAAATCCTTCAGAAAATATATCTTCACACAAACCCCTTGTTATTCTAACACATTTCTAAGTTTCAAAGAGCAAATATGTAAAACCTTTTCCTATTTCTGATTCATTGTCCCCGACATATGTTGTGCTTTGTCCAGATTGAGAGCTATGAAAACTATTATCTGTTAAGCCCTGGTGATCATTGAGGCATTCTGCACAATACTGCAAACTTTCTGTGCTCTAGCTTAAAGAGGATTGCTATGCGTGTTGGCTTACATGGTTTCCTGGCCGGCAATGCTGGTGCTGGCCACAAAAACATTCCTATTTATGTTTAAAAGTGGTGCATGGCATGAATATGGAATGAGCACTGCTGCTCAGCACACATCACCTTGTACAGATCCATGTAAGCTTCATGCTAATCTCAGGGAGACAGTAAAATATAAAACTTTATGTAAAAGAATCTGACTCTGCTAAATCTGGATCTAGTTGTAGTCTTGAAGCATAGCCTGCAAAACTAAAATGGATGAAGCAAATTTGTTGAAACACATCTCTAAAAACATGGATGACATTTGCATTATAGCATTATTTTATTTTTATTATTATTTAATTTATTTACTTATTTGCAAAAGGGGCAATCATTCCTGAAACCTACATTGTGGGAAAGAGTTACCTTCTTACTCCTTTGTATGTATGCACTTAATCCACTGTTGTACAGACACACATAGGAAAGAAAAAATAAGAAAAAATTGTACATCTGATATGTAAAAGCATTCTGCAACTTATGATTTATGGGAGACGAAATTGAGGAAATAACAGTTAATATTATCTCTCCTAGTGAAACCTGTGCTAGCACGCCTAGTGAAACCTATGTATAATACACCAATGGGTAAAAGAAGTATGCCTATAAAAAGCAACATTGGTTCATTTCTAAATATTACTTCTATAGGGATAAAGTGAAAGAAGGTTAAAGATTGGTAAATGTAGAAGGGTGCAGGTGTGAAGCATTGAAATGAACAACATCAAACATCAGAAATGTTAAAAAATATTGCTAGAAGCACAGAAGGATGGAATATTTTACATTAAGTATATTTTACATGGAACAAGTCCCCAGGACGCGCCGACGTGAAAGGCAAGCAGTTCCCCACCCAACGTTGTATATACCAACACCATGGTTGTGCTAACTTGAACACTGGAGACAGGACACCCTGATGTGGGAGGCAGGCACTCCCCCACCCAGACTTGTATATATCAACACCATGGTTGTACTAACCTAAACATGGGAGGCAGAACACCCTGATGTGGGAGGCAAGCATTCTTTCACCCAGACTTGTACAGAATATACCAACACCATGGTTGTACTAACCTGAACGCGAAAGAAATCTACCAGAAGAAGGGGATCATTGTGACACTCACACTTTGGAATGGCACTGTCAGTAATTTCCCATAGAAAACAATGATCAGTAGCACCAACTCCCAGCGTTATTACAGTGACATTGTGATAATAACTTCCTTTTAACAAAACTTGCATGCAGAATAGGTCTAAAGCAAATTCAAACATTTATTAACCTTCAAAACTGCGGTTTCTCAAGACGTGAAATTCTGGTAGAAACTGACAGCAGTGACTCTTCAACTTTTATACCATTTGGATGCAATAGCATAAAATGAAAGAAGAAAAACAAACATCCCCTTATCTTAAATATGCATGAATACATGATGAGTGATTCAAGGAAGGTTTTTACCATATTTATATGTGTATCTCTATCTATATATGCCTCTCTATCACTCTCTCTGTGTGTGTGTGTGTATATATATATATATATATATATATATATATATATATCTATATATGTATACACAAATAACATATATATATATATATATATATATATATATATATATATATATATATAGATAAATATATTCATATTATCAAACGTTTGTAATATCAAGCATGTTAACAGTTGGCAGTAGTTATCCAAAGTCATTTGATTACTTCTATCAGTGTATGTGTGAGATTGCTGCACAGTGGGATCAAGGAATTTGCCCTTTTGCGCTGTTGTGTGATCTCGGAGTTGGTATATATAATTAGCAGGAGTGTAGGTTGTTGTAGGCCAATCTCCTTTGCAAATAAATAAAATTCTTTTTTACCCATTATTTTAAGTTACTGTTCTTTTGGATCGATGGCTTGCCTTCAATGTATTTGTACTTCAATATTTCAAAACACACGCGCACGCACACACACACACACACACACACACACACACACACAAACGCACACGCGTGCACATGCACACACACACACACACACACACACACACACACACTCAGGATGAGTGATTGAAAGAACTTGAATGACGCTTTCATGGATCACGCATCAATGAATCTGCACCATTAACTGCACTTAAAAATCATGCAAGGTATTACTTACTCAAAAGTGCTTATTCACCAAACACCATCCCTACATCTCTTCATACAGTCATTCAGAGACTGCACAACTGTAGCCTAAAGCGGAGCTTCTTTATCACCAGTTATGGAATCATTGCAGCATTATTTATTAGTGTACTGTGCTACTGCCTGAAATACTCATGTTTTTCTGCTGTCCTACTTGTAATGGATCACGATAGGCAAACAAATGTAGATATATATCTAGATGTAGATGTAGATGTAGGTATATATGTAGATCTGTATGTAGATGCAGGAATAGATGTAAATGTAGATGTAGATATAGGTATAAATGTATTTGTAAATGTAGATATAGATGTAAATGTAGCTATAGATATAGATATACATGTAGATGTAGATGAAGGTATAGATGTAGATGTAAATGTAGATATAGATGTAGGTGTAGATGTAGATATAGATGTACATACAGATGTAGTTGTAGGTATAGATGTCGATGTAAATGCAAATGAGTTAGGTAACCATGTCCAACCCTCTGGGCATCTCTTCACAAATGTAAGTTCTGCCAAGTGTACTGATGTCAGTGGAGTGTGTAACTGTGACAACTGCACCATGTTTATGCATTTGCATCCTGAAAAAGTAAAATGGTTGCTTCTGTACAACAATTGCAGACTGCTCTTCCCAAAAGAGTAGCTTAAATAAATATTACAGGATTATGCTATAATGAATTAAGAAGTCTAAATTGTTTTTGGGCCATAGAATGTGTCTGTCCTACCAGGTTGACATTACTTTACAATTTCTTAAAACTTGTTGGTTAAAAGGAATAGTTTACTTCTATGAAAACAGTTATCTGAATTTTTATGTCAGTTCTCAAATTCTAATTCTGAATGGTAAAAATTATTTTTTGCCACTAGTGGGTGAATGCTATCTCACCCTGCCCTACACATTACTTGACATTATTTAATCTGTGACTTTACTCGTCAGATCAATTTTGGTTCTCCTTTCCCTACACAAAACAATTGTCTCCTGAACAAATGATTCAGCATATCAAATTATGTAATGATTTCACAAACTGAAAAGCATCAGTGTAATTAATGACACAGAATGACAACAACTATAGTCTGACCTTTGGTAAAACATCAGCAAGGCCAACATTTCCTTAAAGGATGCAAATCTAACAACACCTGTTTTTTTGTAGATGGCAAGCTGCCCAGCACCCCTCATACCCCTTGCTATTAATATATATCAAGTCTGAGATCGTAATACAGTGGAGAAAGGAGCAAAACACTGATCCACACTATGCTGTAATTTGGCACATAGAAGACTTTGAGCTTTCAGGACTTTGATCTTCCTGGTTCACTCTTGCATGGTTCACTTATCTAAGCATTCAGTCTTCTAATAGGGACCCAACTATATATATATATATATATATATATATATATATATATATATATATATATATATATATATATTCTCAGTGTATCGTGAATGTGTAGCATGTAACATTATCACTATCACCGCCCTTTACTTCAGAAATAAGCATGACTGGATGCTAGCAGTGGTGACTTTATTCACAGATGGCTTAATTTAATCACTCAGAGTAAGTCAGCTGTGAGAAAACTAGCATTATCAACATAAAGGAATGGAAGATTTCTATTATAGAATGGCATTACTAAAATGAGAAATGACTCTTCTTTTTTAATGATGGCATTGCATATTTGAACTTCTTCATAGTTTAGTATTTTTACATTCACTTCATTGGTTGGGCACTGCACATGCTCGGTACATGTTTATGCTAAGACTTGTATAGTGCATTACATGAATGGATTTATGCATTGCTGCTCGTCTCTTTTAGGATTCAAGATTCTGCATCTATACTACTGTTTTGCCTCATAATGGAGTTAGGAGGGTGACAGCATGCTGAATTGTCACCAGTGTTGGGGTACAGCATTAGATGTCTTAGGCAGAGTAAGAAAGAATACTTGCAGTCATAGTGATTGCACTGTATGTGGCACTCAGGAAAGAATCATCAGAAAAAGTCAAGACTTGTCCTGCCCACCATCACCTGCCATTTAAAAGTGTTTAGTGTGTTTGTGGCTCCAGAAATGAGGGATAAGATAGATGTGGGGATGACAGTGTAGCAGAAACTGTATGGGCCGGTCCTGGACATATGCTATTTTTAGGCACAATACTTAAAAAAATAATCTCTTTAATCACTGCTTTAGTAATTCTATTCTGCATAATAATGCCACATGAAGTGATTGGACACTCACAGAGCAACAGTTGATATCAAATGAGTGAGGTAGCATGTAGACAACCTGACATATAAGTGTATAAAAGACTTATAATTGATAACATGTTATCCTGTATCCTGTGATATACTGATACTGGTACTCCTGAAAAAAAAAAGAACACTAATATTGCATATTACCGAGGAAAAAATGAGCAAACGTGGCACGTACTTTGAATTGAATTTAATGTTAGAATTCAAAAAAATAAATAGCATTGTTGACACACATCTTGTTATTATAGTTTTAAAATGTCTAGACTTCATTTACTGCATCTTAACAGCTTTCATTTAAATAGGATATGTACTAAATCATAACATATTTAGTATGGTACATTTGCAGAAACTGAAGTTTCTTGTTATGAATTTAATTCTCATTTTTTTTGTCTTTCTGTTAAAATCATTCTAATGTTAGAAAATATGGAAAAATACCACATAAACAAAGCAATTGGCATAAAAATAGACATCTAAATTATTTCTACGACAATGAAGAAAAAATGTGTTTTTAATGTATGTGCTTAGACACGGCTTCCTAATCATGAAGCTGATTCATTATGTTGATATGCTTATCATTGATTTAGTTTTGTTTTACAAGGATATCATATAAATTAGGTACTTTACAATGTTCAGACTATACATTTGATCTAATTTTCTATTTTTCTTCAGCTATTTTAGATCATGAAAAATGCAAAAAAAGAGCTCCATTTGGGAAGTAATAAGAAGAAAACATCTGCTTTGATTTCAATCGATGTAAGGATTTAGTGATGGATTTTGTGAGGACTGTGTTCATACATCTATTTCTCAAATATATTCCCTTTCAAAATTAGTTTCAGTGAAAACACACTTGCATTTGAATGTCTGGTGTTCACTTTTAAACCTCTTTGTGTCTAGTATACTACTAAAAAGAAGGGATGCATTAACTGCAAGTTGGGAAGCAAATACCTAAAATTCATTTTATAACGTTACCAGAAAACAGGTAGGACTGATAAAACAGTGTTTCCAAATATATACAGTCTTATCAAAACATAGACAGATTATGTCATACTTCAGGAAAATTCCTTAATTGCAGAAATAATGAGTTCAGTGTGAGATAGTTTCACCTTTTTGATTCTTCATATAATAGGCATTACTGCTAAATTTGTTATGCTCCTATCATGTCTTCTGAAAGCAAAATTTAAAACACAAAATGGAAAGCACATGCACTTTTTCAAATATGATTGCCAAGTTTCAAAAAACATTGGGGACTGGACATAATTATGTATCAAATATTGTTCTGGTATTTCCATCATGAAAATGATTAAAATTCTCATAAAATATCACAAGTGCATATTCTATATCGGGACAGGGACTTATCAAGCGATACGATACATGACAAGAATTAAAGTAAACAATAAATAAAATAAACATTTCCAGTATACCAAAGTAGGTTACATTTATTGTGTGGTCAGAAATACAGCAAGCAGCCAAGGTAATGAACTACCATATTTGTCACATTGGCTCAAAGAACAGCTGGTTGCTTATCCATGGATGACAATTCTGCTTTCTTCTTGCTGCCTGCTTATCCCACTTTGGAAAAGGACTGATTGCTTAGTGCAATCGGATTGCCCTAGGGTGGAATCTGAGTGTGTACCTCTATGTTAGTCTCCAAAATATTTTGGCAAAGTAAAGTATTTGCACAACCCATTTATGTGGATAAACATTTACACACCTCGGTTAATGTACCTTATAACCTCTGATCCTACCTTCCTGGTCTTAGCCCTTACTTCAATGAGGCAAATATAAATCAATGGTGCTATGAACATTTACAAAGGTGTCAAACTTCCTCATCAGCTTAGGAATATAGAAACTCACTGTACCACTCCATAATGACTCAGTTAGTAAATGCTCTATAGATAATGTGTAACAATTTCCTCCTTCAGCCAGTTACATTTGCTTTCAGCCATCATGTGTTACAAAGCCTTGCTTGTACAGCCATTTTTCATTATACATGCAAGTTGTATAAATAAGTTGTATGTGTTATTTTGTCTGTGATGTCCTGTCAAACCCTGTGTACACTCCTAGAGCAACTTCATTATTGTGTGTAAATGCTCACTATTGTATAAAATTCTTATTGTGTCCACTACTGTTTTAAACTCTTGTGTGATGTACTGTCTGCTGTTATTGCACACCTGTACATGGATTGTGAACTCCAAATCCAATTCCTGTCCTCAGAAATACCACAGCACCTGGAGCAGAAACAGCAACACAATAAGTCTGATAAAGATTTTATTCCAAAACCAAAAACAAGTTCAGCACTTTTATACTATTACATAAAGGACATCTTCAGAAGTAAATTAAAATACAAACCCAGCCTCTTATAAAGCACCTCAAATTAAGTAAATAGAAAGAAGGTCCAAAAACTGATTACTTCATCCAGATATATAGAGAAAGACTAGCACAAATATACAATAAATAATACATTACAATCATTAATACTGTTAACAATAAAATTCCTCATAGTTTATAAAAAAAAAGTCCTCATAGTTTATAGAAAACTCTAAAGTTTACCAGAACTCATCGTCAAAACAGGTATAATACAAATCAATTCCTTTAAATCAAGATTTCTATTAGCTTGCAATGACAGTTGCCAAAATAGCTCTATGTATTCAAGTAAGTCTTCCCACTGACTTCCTCTAGAATTTTTGTGAAGTTGTTCTAAAATATAAAATTTAGGCTGGCTATTTACATGGCCGCAGTGGTGCAGTGGTTAGTCTTGTTGCCTCACAGCAAGAGGCTCTCAAGTTCAGTTCTCTGCTGAGATCCCTTCTGTGCAAAGTCTGCATATCTACCCCGCAGTCACATGGGTTTCCTCCAGGTGCTCTGGTTTCCTCTTACATTCCAAAGACATGCAGTAGGTGGACTGGCCACTCTGAATTGCCTTTAGTTGTGAGTGTGTGCATGTGGGAGTGGTGTGGATGAACTACTGTGACAGGACTAGCCACCTGGCAGTGTAAACCTTGGCTCAAGATGACTGTCACTGCTGAAGTGACACCCTGACCCCATATGCAAAACAGGAAAAAGGGGTTGAGGATGGATGGGTTTACACAAGATCTCGAATGTTTAGCTAAAGAGTTGTTGTCAATATTGT